>NC_005089.1:0-16299 GCF_000001635.26 Mus musculus
GTTAATGTAGCTTAATAACAAAGCAAAGCACTGAAAATGCTTAGATGGATAATTGTATCCCATAAACACAAAGGTTTGGTCCTGGCCTTATAATTAATTAGAGGTAAAATTACACATGCAAACCTCCATAGACCGGTGTAAAATCCCTTAAACATTTACTTAAAATTTAAGGAGAGGGTATCAAGCACATTAAAATAGCTTAAGACACCTTGCCTAGCCACACCCCCACGGGACTCAGCAGTGATAAATATTAAGCAATAAACGAAAGTTTGACTAAGTTATACCTCTTAGGGTTGGTAAATTTCGTGCCAGCCACCGCGGTCATACGATTAACCCAAACTAATTATCTTCGGCGTAAAACGTGTCAACTATAAATAAATAAATAGAATTAAAATCCAACTTATATGTGAAAATTCATTGTTAGGACCTAAACTCAATAACGAAAGTAATTCTAGTCATTTATAATACACGACAGCTAAGACCCAAACTGGGATTAGATACCCCACTATGCTTAGCCATAAACCTAAATAATTAAATTTAACAAAACTATTTGCCAGAGAACTACTAGCCATAGCTTAAAACTCAAAGGACTTGGCGGTACTTTATATCCATCTAGAGGAGCCTGTTCTATAATCGATAAACCCCGCTCTACCTCACCATCTCTTGCTAATTCAGCCTATATACCGCCATCTTCAGCAAACCCTAAAAAGGTATTAAAGTAAGCAAAAGAATCAAACATAAAAACGTTAGGTCAAGGTGTAGCCAATGAAATGGGAAGAAATGGGCTACATTTTCTTATAAAAGAACATTACTATACCCTTTATGAAACTAAAGGACTAAGGAGGATTTAGTAGTAAATTAAGAATAGAGAGCTTAATTGAATTGAGCAATGAAGTACGCACACACCGCCCGTCACCCTCCTCAAATTAAATTAAACTTAACATAATTAATTTCTAGACATCCGTTTATGAGAGGAGATAAGTCGTAACAAGGTAAGCATACTGGAAAGTGTGCTTGGAATAATCATAGTGTAGCTTAATATTAAAGCATCTGGCCTACACCCAGAAGATTTCATGACCAATGAACACTCTGAACTAATCCTAGCCCTAGCCCTACACAAATATAATTATACTATTATATAAATCAAAACATTTATCCTACTAAAAGTATTGGAGAAAGAAATTCGTACATCTAGGAGCTATAGAACTAGTACCGCAAGGGAAAGATGAAAGACTAATTAAAAGTAAGAACAAGCAAAGATTAAACCTTGTACCTTTTGCATAATGAACTAACTAGAAAACTTCTAACTAAAAGAATTACAGCTAGAAACCCCGAAACCAAACGAGCTACCTAAAAACAATTTTATGAATCAACTCGTCTATGTGGCAAAATAGTGAGAAGATTTTTAGGTAGAGGTGAAAAGCCTAACGAGCTTGGTGATAGCTGGTTACCCAAAAAATGAATTTAAGTTCAATTTTAAACTTGCTAAAAAAACAACAAAATCAAAAAGTAAGTTTAGATTATAGCCAAAAGAGGGACAGCTCTTCTGGAACGGAAAAAACCTTTAATAGTGAATAATTAACAAAACAGCTTTTAACCATTGTAGGCCTAAAAGCAGCCACCAATAAAGAAAGCGTTCAAGCTCAACATAAAATTTCAATTAATTCCATAATTTACACCAACTTCCTAAACTTAAAATTGGGTTAATCTATAACTTTATAGATGCAACACTGTTAGTATGAGTAACAAGAATTCCAATTCTCCAGGCATACGCGTATAACAACTCGGATAACCATTGTTAGTTAATCAGACTATAGGCAATAATCACACTATAAATAATCCACCTATAACTTCTCTGTTAACCCAACACCGGAATGCCTAAAGGAAAGATCCAAAAAGATAAAAGGAACTCGGCAAACAAGAACCCCGCCTGTTTACCAAAAACATCACCTCTAGCATTACAAGTATTAGAGGCACTGCCTGCCCAGTGACTAAAGTTTAACGGCCGCGGTATCCTGACCGTGCAAAGGTAGCATAATCACTTGTTCCTTAATTAGGGACTAGCATGAACGGCTAAACGAGGGTCCAACTGTCTCTTATCTTTAATCAGTGAAATTGACCTTTCAGTGAAGAGGCTGAAATATAATAATAAGACGAGAAGACCCTATGGAGCTTAAATTATATAACTTATCTATTTAATTTATTAAACCTAATGGCCCAAAAACTATAGTATAAGTTTGAAATTTCGGTTGGGGTGACCTCGGAGAATAAAAAATCCTCCGAATGATTATAACCTAGACTTACAAGTCAAAGTAAAATCAACATATCTTATTGACCCAGATATATTTTGATCAACGGACCAAGTTACCCTAGGGATAACAGCGCAATCCTATTTAAGAGTTCATATCGACAATTAGGGTTTACGACCTCGATGTTGGATCAGGACATCCCAATGGTGTAGAAGCTATTAATGGTTCGTTTGTTCAACGATTAAAGTCCTACGTGATCTGAGTTCAGACCGGAGCAATCCAGGTCGGTTTCTATCTATTTACGATTTCTCCCAGTACGAAAGGACAAGAGAAATAGAGCCACCTTACAAATAAGCGCTCTCAACTTAATTTATGAATAAAATCTAAATAAAATATATACGTACACCCTCTAACCTAGAGAAGGTTATTAGGGTGGCAGAGCCAGGAAATTGCGTAAGACTTAAAACCTTGTTCCCAGAGGTTCAAATCCTCTCCCTAATAGTGTTCTTTATTAATATCCTAACACTCCTCGTCCCCATTCTAATCGCCATAGCCTTCCTAACATTAGTAGAACGCAAAATCTTAGGGTACATACAACTACGAAAAGGCCCTAACATTGTTGGTCCATACGGCATTTTACAACCATTTGCAGACGCCATAAAATTATTTATAAAAGAACCAATACGCCCTTTAACAACCTCTATATCCTTATTTATTATTGCACCTACCCTATCACTCACACTAGCATTAAGTCTATGAGTTCCCCTACCAATACCACACCCATTAATTAATTTAAACCTAGGGATTTTATTTATTTTAGCAACATCTAGCCTATCAGTTTACTCCATTCTATGATCAGGATGAGCCTCAAACTCCAAATACTCACTATTCGGAGCTTTACGAGCCGTAGCCCAAACAATTTCATATGAAGTAACCATAGCTATTATCCTTTTATCAGTTCTATTAATAAATGGATCCTACTCTCTACAAACACTTATTACAACCCAAGAACACATATGATTACTTCTGCCAGCCTGACCCATAGCCATAATATGATTTATCTCAACCCTAGCAGAAACAAACCGGGCCCCCTTCGACCTGACAGAAGGAGAATCAGAATTAGTATCAGGGTTTAACGTAGAATACGCAGCCGGCCCATTCGCGTTATTCTTTATAGCAGAGTACACTAACATTATTCTAATAAACGCCCTAACAACTATTATCTTCCTAGGACCCCTATACTATATCAATTTACCAGAACTCTACTCAACTAACTTCATAATAGAAGCTCTACTACTATCATCAACATTCCTATGGATCCGAGCATCTTATCCACGCTTCCGTTACGATCAACTTATACATCTTCTATGAAAAAACTTTCTACCCCTAACACTAGCATTATGTATGTGACATATTTCTTTACCAATTTTTACAGCGGGAGTACCACCATACATATAGAAATATGTCTGATAAAAGAATTACTTTGATAGAGTAAATTATAGAGGTTCAAGCCCTCTTATTTCTAGGACAATAGGAATTGAACCTACACTTAAGAATTCAAAATTCTCCGTGCTACCTAAACACCTTATCCTAATAGTAAGGTCAGCTAATTAAGCTATCGGGCCCATACCCCGAAAACGTTGGTTTAAATCCTTCCCGTACTAATAAATCCTATCACCCTTGCCATCATCTACTTCACAATCTTCTTAGGTCCTGTAATCACAATATCCAGCACCAACCTAATACTAATATGAGTAGGCCTGGAATTCAGCCTACTAGCAATTATCCCCATACTAATCAACAAAAAAAACCCACGATCAACTGAAGCAGCAACAAAATACTTCGTCACACAAGCAACAGCCTCAATAATTATCCTCCTGGCCATCGTACTCAACTATAAACAACTAGGAACATGAATATTTCAACAACAAACAAACGGTCTTATCCTTAACATAACATTAATAGCCCTATCCATAAAACTAGGCCTCGCCCCATTCCACTTCTGATTACCAGAAGTAACTCAAGGGATCCCACTGCACATAGGACTTATTCTTCTTACATGACAAAAAATTGCTCCCCTATCAATTTTAATTCAAATTTACCCGCTACTCAACTCTACTATCATTTTAATACTAGCAATTACTTCTATTTTCATAGGGGCATGAGGAGGACTTAACCAAACACAAATACGAAAAATTATAGCCTATTCATCAATTGCCCACATAGGATGAATATTAGCAATTCTTCCTTACAACCCATCCCTCACTCTACTCAACCTCATAATCTATATTATTCTTACAGCCCCTATATTCATAGCACTTATACTAAATAACTCTATAACCATCAACTCAATCTCACTTCTATGAAATAAAACTCCAGCAATACTAACTATAATCTCACTGATATTACTATCCCTAGGAGGCCTTCCACCACTAACAGGATTCTTACCAAAATGAATTATCATCACAGAACTTATAAAAAACAACTGTCTAATTATAGCAACACTCATAGCAATAATAGCTCTACTAAACCTATTCTTTTATACTCGCCTAATTTATTCCACTTCACTAACAATATTTCCAACCAACAATAACTCAAAAATAATAACTCACCAAACAAAAACTAAACCCAACCTAATATTTTCCACCCTAGCTATCATAAGCACAATAACCCTACCCCTAGCCCCCCAACTAATTACCTAGAAGTTTAGGATATACTAGTCCGCGAGCCTTCAAAGCCCTAAGAAAACACACAAGTTTAACTTCTGATAAGGACTGTAAGACTTCATCCTACATCTATTGAATGCAAATCAATTGCTTTAATTAAGCTAAGACCTCAACTAGATTGGCAGGAATTAAACCTACGAAAATTTAGTTAACAGCTAAATACCCTATTACTGGCTTCAATCTACTTCTACCGCCGAAAAAAAAAAATGGCGGTAGAAGTCTTAGTAGAGATTTCTCTACACCTTCGAATTTGCAATTCGACATGAATATCACCTTAAGACCTCTGGTAAAAAGAGGATTTAAACCTCTGTGTTTAGATTTACAGTCTAATGCTTACTCAGCCATTTTACCTATGTTCATTAATCGTTGATTATTCTCAACCAATCACAAAGATATCGGAACCCTCTATCTACTATTCGGAGCCTGAGCGGGAATAGTGGGTACTGCACTAAGTATTTTAATTCGAGCAGAATTAGGTCAACCAGGTGCACTTTTAGGAGATGACCAAATTTACAATGTTATCGTAACTGCCCATGCTTTTGTTATAATTTTCTTCATAGTAATACCAATAATAATTGGAGGCTTTGGAAACTGACTTGTCCCACTAATAATCGGAGCCCCAGATATAGCATTCCCACGAATAAATAATATAAGTTTTTGACTCCTACCACCATCATTTCTCCTTCTCCTAGCATCATCAATAGTAGAAGCAGGAGCAGGAACAGGATGAACAGTCTACCCACCTCTAGCCGGAAATCTAGCCCATGCAGGAGCATCAGTAGACCTAACAATTTTCTCCCTTCATTTAGCTGGAGTGTCATCTATTTTAGGTGCAATTAATTTTATTACCACTATTATCAACATGAAACCCCCAGCCATAACACAGTATCAAACTCCACTATTTGTCTGATCCGTACTTATTACAGCCGTACTGCTCCTATTATCACTACCAGTGCTAGCCGCAGGCATTACTATACTACTAACAGACCGCAACCTAAACACAACTTTCTTTGATCCCGCTGGAGGAGGGGACCCAATTCTCTACCAGCATCTGTTCTGATTCTTTGGGCACCCAGAAGTTTATATTCTTATCCTCCCAGGATTTGGAATTATTTCACATGTAGTTACTTACTACTCCGGAAAAAAAGAACCTTTCGGCTATATAGGAATAGTATGAGCAATAATGTCTATTGGCTTTCTAGGCTTTATTGTATGAGCCCACCACATATTCACAGTAGGATTAGATGTAGACACACGAGCTTACTTTACATCAGCCACTATAATTATCGCAATTCCTACCGGTGTCAAAGTATTTAGCTGACTTGCAACCCTACACGGAGGTAATATTAAATGATCTCCAGCTATACTATGAGCCTTAGGCTTTATTTTCTTATTTACAGTTGGTGGTCTAACCGGAATTGTTTTATCCAACTCATCCCTTGACATCGTGCTTCACGATACATACTATGTAGTAGCCCATTTCCACTATGTTCTATCAATGGGAGCAGTGTTTGCTATCATAGCAGGATTTGTTCACTGATTCCCATTATTTTCAGGCTTCACCCTAGATGACACATGAGCAAAAGCCCACTTCGCCATCATATTCGTAGGAGTAAACATAACATTCTTCCCTCAACATTTCCTGGGCCTTTCAGGAATACCACGACGCTACTCAGACTACCCAGATGCTTACACCACATGAAACACTGTCTCTTCTATAGGATCATTTATTTCACTAACAGCTGTTCTCATCATGATCTTTATAATTTGAGAGGCCTTTGCTTCAAAACGAGAAGTAATATCAGTATCGTATGCTTCAACAAATTTAGAATGACTTCATGGCTGCCCTCCACCATATCACACATTCGAGGAACCAACCTATGTAAAAGTAAAATAAGAAAGGAAGGAATCGAACCCCCTAAAATTGGTTTCAAGCCAATCTCATATCCTATATGTCTTTCTCAATAAGATATTAGTAAAATCAATTACATAACTTTGTCAAAGTTAAATTATAGATCAATAATCTATATATCTTATATGGCCTACCCATTCCAACTTGGTCTACAAGACGCCACATCCCCTATTATAGAAGAGCTAATAAATTTCCATGATCACACACTAATAATTGTTTTCCTAATTAGCTCCTTAGTCCTCTATATCATCTCGCTAATATTAACAACAAAACTAACACATACAAGCACAATAGATGCACAAGAAGTTGAAACCATTTGAACTATTCTACCAGCTGTAATCCTTATCATAATTGCTCTCCCCTCTCTACGCATTCTATATATAATAGACGAAATCAACAACCCCGTATTAACCGTTAAAACCATAGGGCACCAATGATACTGAAGCTACGAATATACTGACTATGAAGACCTATGCTTTGATTCATATATAATCCCAACAAACGACCTAAAACCTGGTGAACTACGACTGCTAGAAGTTGATAACCGAGTCGTTCTGCCAATAGAACTTCCAATCCGTATATTAATTTCATCTGAAGACGTCCTCCACTCATGAGCAGTCCCCTCCCTAGGACTTAAAACTGATGCCATCCCAGGCCGACTAAATCAAGCAACAGTAACATCAAACCGACCAGGGTTATTCTATGGCCAATGCTCTGAAATTTGTGGATCTAACCATAGCTTTATGCCCATTGTCCTAGAAATGGTTCCACTAAAATATTTCGAAAACTGATCTGCTTCAATAATTTAATTTCACTATGAAGCTAAGAGCGTTAACCTTTTAAGTTAAAGTTAGAGACCTTAAAATCTCCATAGTGATATGCCACAACTAGATACATCAACATGATTTATCACAATTATCTCATCAATAATTACCCTATTTATCTTATTTCAACTAAAAGTCTCATCACAAACATTCCCACTGGCACCTTCACCAAAATCACTAACAACCATAAAAGTAAAAACCCCTTGAGAATTAAAATGAACGAAAATCTATTTGCCTCATTCATTACCCCAACAATAATAGGATTCCCAATCGTTGTAGCCATCATTATATTTCCTTCAATCCTATTCCCATCCTCAAAACGCCTAATCAACAACCGTCTCCATTCTTTCCAACACTGACTAGTTAAACTTATTATCAAACAAATAATGCTAATCCACACACCAAAAGGACGAACATGAACCCTAATAATTGTTTCCCTAATCATATTTATTGGATCAACAAATCTCCTAGGCCTTTTACCACATACATTTACACCTACTACCCAACTATCCATAAATCTAAGTATAGCCATTCCACTATGAGCTGGAGCCGTAATTACAGGCTTCCGACACAAACTAAAAAGCTCACTTGCCCACTTCCTTCCACAAGGAACTCCAATTTCACTAATTCCAATACTTATTATTATTGAAACAATTAGCCTATTTATTCAACCAATGGCATTAGCAGTCCGGCTTACAGCTAACATTACTGCAGGACACTTATTAATACACCTAATCGGAGGAGCTACTCTAGTATTAATAAATATTAGCCCACCAACAGCTACCATTACATTTATTATTTTACTTCTACTCACAATTCTAGAATTTGCAGTAGCATTAATTCAAGCCTACGTATTCACCCTCCTAGTAAGCCTATATCTACATGATAATACATAATGACCCACCAAACTCATGCATATCACATAGTTAATCCAAGTCCATGACCATTAACTGGAGCCTTTTCAGCCCTCCTTCTAACATCAGGTCTAGTAATATGATTTCACTATAATTCAATTACACTATTAACCCTTGGCCTACTCACCAATATCCTCACAATATATCAATGATGACGAGACGTAATTCGTGAAGGAACCTACCAAGGCCACCACACTCCTATTGTACAAAAAGGACTACGATATGGTATAATTCTATTCATCGTCTCGGAAGTATTTTTCTTTGCAGGATTCTTCTGAGCGTTCTATCATTCTAGCCTCGTACCAACACATGATCTAGGAGGCTGCTGACCTCCAACAGGAATTTCACCACTTAACCCTCTAGAAGTCCCACTACTTAATACTTCAGTACTTCTAGCATCAGGTGTTTCAATTACATGAGCTCATCATAGCCTTATAGAAGGTAAACGAAACCACATAAATCAAGCCCTACTAATTACCATTATACTAGGACTTTACTTCACCATCCTCCAAGCTTCAGAATACTTTGAAACATCATTCTCCATTTCAGATGGTATCTATGGTTCTACATTCTTCATGGCTACTGGATTCCATGGACTCCATGTAATTATTGGATCAACATTCCTTATTGTTTGCCTACTACGACAACTAAAATTTCACTTCACATCAAAACATCACTTCGGATTTGAAGCCGCAGCATGATACTGACATTTTGTAGACGTAGTCTGACTTTTCCTATACGTCTCCATTTATTGATGAGGATCTTACTCCCTTAGTATAATTAATATAACTGACTTCCAATTAGTAGATTCTGAATAAACCCAGAAGAGAGTAATTAACCTGTACACTGTTATCTTCATTAATATTTTATTATCCCTAACGCTAATTCTAGTTGCATTCTGACTCCCCCAAATAAATCTGTACTCAGAAAAAGCAAATCCATATGAATGCGGATTCGACCCTACAAGCTCTGCACGTCTACCATTCTCAATAAAATTTTTCTTGGTAGCAATTACATTTCTATTATTTGACCTAGAAATTGCTCTTCTACTTCCACTACCATGAGCAATTCAAACAATTAAAACCTCTACTATAATAATTATAGCCTTTATTCTAGTCACAATTCTATCTCTAGGCCTAGCATATGAATGAACACAAAAAGGATTAGAATGAACAGAGTAAATGGTAATTAGTTTAAAAAAAATTAATGATTTCGACTCATTAGATTATGATGATGTTCATAATTACCAATATGCCATCTACCTTCTTCAACCTCACCATAGCCTTCTCACTATCACTTCTAGGGACACTTATATTTCGCTCTCACCTAATATCCACATTACTATGCCTGGAAGGCATAGTATTATCCTTATTTATTATAACTTCAGTAACTTCCCTAAACTCCAACTCCATAAGCTCCATACCAATCCCCATCACCATCTTAGTTTTCGCAGCCTGCGAAGCAGCTGTAGGACTAGCCCTACTAGTAAAAGTTTCAAACACGTACGGAACAGATTACGTCCAAAATCTCAACCTACTACAATGCTAAAAATTATTCTTCCCTCACTAATGCTACTACCACTAACCTGACTATCAAGCCCTAAAAAAACCTGAACAAACGTAACCTCATATAGTTTTCTAATTAGTTTAACCAGCCTAACACTTCTATGACAAACCGACGAAAATTATAAAAACTTTTCAAATATATTCTCCTCAGACCCCCTATCCACACCATTAATTATTTTAACAGCCTGATTACTGCCACTAATATTAATAGCTAGCCAAAACCACCTAAAAAAAGATAATAACGTACTACAAAAACTCTACATCTCAATACTAATCAGCTTACAAATTCTCCTAATCATAACCTTTTCAGCAACTGAACTAATTATATTTTATATTTTATTTGAAGCAACCTTAATCCCAACACTTATTATTATTACCCGATGAGGGAACCAAACTGAACGCCTAAACGCAGGGATTTATTTCCTATTTTATACCCTAATCGGTTCTATTCCACTGCTAATTGCCCTCATCTTAATCCAAAACCATGTAGGAACCCTAAACCTCATAATTTTATCATTCACAACACACACCTTAGACGCTTCATGATCTAACAACTTACTATGGTTGGCATGCATAATAGCATTTCTTATTAAAATACCATTATATGGAGTTCACCTATGACTACCAAAAGCCCATGTTGAAGCTCCAATTGCTGGGTCAATAATTCTAGCAGCTATTCTTCTAAAATTAGGTAGTTACGGAATAATTCGCATCTCCATTATTCTAGACCCACTAACAAAATATATAGCATACCCCTTCATCCTTCTCTCCCTATGAGGAATAATTATAACTAGCTCAATCTGCTTACGCCAAACAGATTTAAAATCACTAATCGCCTACTCCTCAGTTAGCCACATAGCACTTGTTATTGCATCAATCATAATCCAAACTCCATGAAGCTTCATAGGAGCAACAATACTAATAATCGCACATGGCCTCACATCATCACTCCTATTCTGCCTAGCAAACTCCAACTACGAACGGATCCACAGCCGTACTATAATCATGGCCCGAGGACTTCAAATGGTCTTCCCACTTATAGCCACATGATGACTGATAGCAAGTCTAGCTAATCTAGCTCTACCCCCTTCAATCAATCTAATAGGAGAATTATTCATTACCATATCATTATTTTCTTGATCAAACTTTACCATTATTCTTATAGGAATTAACATTATTATTACAGGTATATACTCAATATACATAATTATTACCACCCAACGCGGCAAACTAACCAACCATATAATTAACCTCCAACCCTCACACACACGAGAACTAACACTAATAGCCCTTCACATAATTCCACTTATTCTTCTAACTACCAGTCCAAAACTAATTACAGGCCTGACAATATGTGAATATAGTTTACAAAAAACATTAGACTGTGAATCTGACAACAGGAAATAAACCTCCTTATTCACCAAGAAAGATTGCAAGAACTGCTAATTCATGCTTCCATGTTTAAAAACATGGCTTTCTTACTTTTATAGGATAATAGTAATCCATTGGTCTTAGGAACCAAAAACCTTGGTGCAAATCCAAATAAAAGTAATCAATATTTTCACAACCTCAATCTTATTAATCTTCATTCTTCTACTATCCCCAATCCTAATTTCAATATCAAACCTAATTAAACACATCAACTTCCCACTGTACACCACCACATCAATCAAATTCTCCTTCATTATTAGCCTCTTACCCCTATTAATATTTTTCCACAATAATATAGAATATATAATTACAACCTGGCACTGAGTCACCATAAATTCAATAGAACTTAAAATAAGCTTCAAAACTGACTTTTTCTCTATCCTGTTTACATCTGTAGCCCTTTTTGTCACATGATCAATTATACAATTCTCTTCATGATATATACACTCAGACCCAAACATCAATCGATTCATTAAATATCTTACACTATTCCTGATTACCATGCTTATCCTCACCTCAGCCAACAACATATTTCAACTTTTCATTGGCTGAGAAGGGGTGGGAATTATATCTTTCCTACTAATTGGATGATGGTACGGACGAACAGACGCAAATACTGCAGCCCTACAAGCAATCCTCTATAACCGCATCGGAGACATCGGATTCATTTTAGCTATAGTTTGATTTTCCCTAAACATAAACTCATGAGAACTTCAACAGATTATATTCTCCAACAACAACGACAATCTAATTCCACTTATAGGCCTATTAATCGCAGCTACAGGAAAATCAGCACAATTTGGCCTCCACCCATGACTACCATCAGCAATAGAAGGCCCTACACCAGTTTCAGCACTACTACACTCAAGTACAATAGTAGTTGCAGGAATTTTCCTACTGGTCCGATTCCACCCCCTCACGACTAATAATAACTTTATTTTAACAACTATACTTTGCCTCGGAGCCCTAACCACATTATTTACAGCTATTTGTGCTCTCACCCAAAACGACATCAAAAAAATCATTGCCTTCTCTACATCAAGCCAACTAGGCCTGATAATAGTGACGCTAGGAATAAACCAACCACACCTAGCATTCCTACACATCTGTACCCACGCATTCTTCAAAGCTATACTCTTTATATGCTCTGGCTCAATCATTCATAGCCTGGCAGACGAACAAGACATCCGAAAAATAGGAAACATCACAAAAATCATACCATTCACATCATCATGCCTAGTAATCGGAAGCCTCGCCCTCACAGGAATACCATTCCTAACAGGGTTCTACTCAAAAGACCTAATTATTGAAGCAATTAATACCTGCAACACCAACGCCTGAGCCCTACTAATTACACTAATCGCCACTTCTATAACAGCTATGTACAGCATACGAATCATTTACTTCGTAACAATAACAAAACCGCGTTTTCCCCCCCTAATCTCCATTAACGAAAATGACCCAGACCTCATAAACCCAATCAAACGCCTAGCATTCGGAAGCATCTTTGCAGGATTTGTCATCTCATATAATATTCCACCAACCAGCATTCCAGTCCTCACAATACCATGATTTTTAAAAACCACAGCCCTAATTATTTCAGTATTAGGATTCCTAATCGCACTAGAACTAAACAACCTAACCATAAAACTATCAATAAATAAAGCAAATCCATATTCATCCTTCTCAACTTTACTGGGGTTTTTCCCATCTATTATTCACCGCATTACACCCATAAAATCTCTCAACCTAAGCCTAAAAACATCCCTAACTCTCCTAGACTTGATCTGGTTAGAAAAAACCATCCCAAAATCCACCTCAACTCTTCACACAAACATAACCACTTTAACAACCAACCAAAAAGGCTTAATTAAATTGTACTTTATATCATTCCTAATTAACATCATCTTAATTATTATCTTATACTCAATTAATCTCGAGTAATCTCGATAATAATAAAAATACCCGCAAACAAAGATCACCCAGCTACTACCATCATTCAAGTAGCACAACTATATATTGCCGCTACCCCAATCCCTCCTTCCAACATAACTCCAACATCATCAACCTCATACATCAACCAATCTCCCAAACCATCAAGATTAATTACTCCAACTTCATCATAATAATTAAGCACACAAATTAAAAAAACCTCTATAATCACCCCCAATACTAAAAAACCCAAAATTAATCAGTTAGATCCCCAAGTCTCTGGATATTCCTCAGTAGCTATAGCAGTCGTATATCCAAACACAACCAACATCCCCCCTAAATAAATTAAAAAAACTATTAAACCTAAAAACGATCCACCAAACCCTAAAACCATTAAACAACCAACAAACCCACTAACAATTAAACCTAAACCTCCATAAATAGGTGAAGGCTTTAATGCTAACCCAAGACAACCAACCAAAAATAATGAACTTAAAACAAAAATATAATTATTCATTATTTCTACACAGCATTCAACTGCGACCAATGACATGAAAAATCATCGTTGTAATTCAACTACAGAAACACCTAATGACAAACATACGAAAAACACACCCATTATTTAAAATTATTAACCACTCATTCATTGACCTACCTGCCCCATCCAACATTTCATCATGATGAAACTTTGGGTCCCTTCTAGGAGTCTGCCTAATAGTCCAAATCATTACAGGTCTTTTCTTAGCCATACACTACACATCAGATACAATAACAGCCTTTTCATCAGTAACACACATTTGTCGAGACGTAAATTACGGGTGACTAATCCGATATATACACGCAAACGGAGCCTCAATATTTTTTATTTGCTTATTCCTTCATGTCGGACGAGGCTTATATTATGGATCATATACATTTATAGAAACCTGAAACATTGGAGTACTTCTACTGTTCGCAGTCATAGCCACAGCATTTATAGGCTACGTCCTTCCATGAGGACAAATATCATTCTGAGGTGCCACAGTTATTACAAACCTCCTATCAGCCATCCCATATATTGGAACAACCCTAGTCGAATGAATTTGAGGGGGCTTCTCAGTAGACAAAGCCACCTTGACCCGATTCTTCGCTTTCCACTTCATCTTACCATTTATTATCGCGGCCCTAGCAATCGTTCACCTCCTCTTCCTCCACGAAACAGGATCAAACAACCCAACAGGATTAAACTCAGATGCAGATAAAATTCCATTTCACCCCTACTATACAATCAAAGATATCCTAGGTATCCTAATCATATTCTTAATTCTCATAACCCTAGTATTATTTTTCCCAGACATACTAGGAGACCCAGACAACTACATACCAGCTAATCCACTAAACACCCCACCCCATATTAAACCCGAATGATATTTCCTATTTGCATACGCCATTCTACGCTCAATCCCCAATAAACTAGGAGGTGTCCTAGCCTTAATCTTATCTATCCTAATTTTAGCCCTAATACCTTTCCTTCATACCTCAAAGCAACGAAGCCTAATATTCCGCCCAATCACACAAATTTTGTACTGAATCCTAGTAGCCAACCTACTTATCTTAACCTGAATTGGGGGCCAACCAGTAGAACACCCATTTATTATCATTGGCCAACTAGCCTCCATCTCATACTTCTCAATCATCTTAATTCTTATACCAATCTCAGGAATTATCGAAGACAAAATACTAAAATTATATCCATGTCTTGATAGTATAAACATTACTCTGGTCTTGTAAACCTGAAATGAAGATCTTCTCTTCTCAAGACATCAAGAAGAAGGAGCTACTCCCCACCACCAGCACCCAAAGCTGGTATTCTAATTAAACTACTTCTTGAGTACATAAATTTACATAGTACAACAGTACATTTATGTATATCGTACATTAAACTATTTTCCCCAAGCATATAAGCTAGTACATTAAATCAATGGTTCAGGTCATAAAATAATCATCAACATAAATCAATATATATACCATGAATATTATCTTAAACACATTAAACTAATGTTATAAGGACATATCTGTGTTATCTGACATACACCATACAGTCATAAACTCTTCTCTTCCATATGACTATCCCCTTCCCCATTTGGTCTATTAATCTACCATCCTCCGTGAAACCAACAACCCGCCCACCAATGCCCCTCTTCTCGCTCCGGGCCCATTAAACTTGGGGGTAGCTAAACTGAAACTTTATCAGACATCTGGTTCTTACTTCAGGGCCATCAAATGCGTTATCGCCCATACGTTCCCCTTAAATAAGACATCTCGATGGTATCGGGTCTAATCAGCCCATGACCAACATAACTGTGGTGTCATGCATTTGGTATCTTTTTATTTTGGCCTACTTTCATCAACATAGCCGTCAAGGCATGAAAGGACAGCACACAGTCTAGACGCACCTACGGTGAAGAATCATTAGTCCGCAAAACCCAATCACCTAAGGCTAATTATTCATGCTTGTTAGACATAAATGCTACTCAATACCAAATTTTAACTCTCCAAACCCCCCACCCCCTCCTCTTAATGCCAAACCCCAAAAACACTAAGAACTTGAAAGACATATAATATTAACTATCAAACCCTATGTCCTGATCAATTCTAGTAGTTCCCAAAATATGACTTATATTTTAGTACTTGTAAAAATTTTACAAAATCATGTTCCGTGAACCAAAACTCTAATCATACTCTATTACGCAATAAACATTAACAA